>NC_041353.1:5171169-5176169 GCF_004354835.1 Perca flavescens
TTTTACGACCTTCCAGTTAGGGGACAGTCTCTTTAATCACCTGTCCTTCTTGGCTGAGGCGAGGTGTCTATCTGCCGGGCTAGCTGACACCCGCCAACCCCCTCTTCCCCCCCCAACACCCCCTCTCTTTCCCTTTCAACTGCTTTATCTTTATGTCCTCATCATGTACAGAGACTCCCAGCAACGTGTCCGGCAATCAGGCGACAAATGTGCTAACCTACCCCCTTACCCCACCCCCCCCCCCCATCCATAAACAGTCCCTACTGGTGCATTGAGTCCGGGAAACTCTACACTTCGTAAATGTTAACTGCTGCTCCTGGGTTAACGTGATCCTCCGTCGCCTCCTCTTCCAGAAATGCCCCCGATGCTTAAAAGTTCAGAGGTCTACGTCTCCTGGAGCCACGGGACTAACTTGAGGCTCATGCTGGGAATAGGAAGAGTGTATCTTGTGTAAGGAGTGTGTATGTGGAGAGTGCATGCGTGTGTGTGTGTGCCCTTTGCCAGCAGTTGGCACCTTCAAAGCAACAGCCAACTTCACATGACCAGAGTGTGTGTGCCAGAAGCTGGGGAGTGCACATACTGTATGGTACCAAACACCACCCCCTCTCTCTGTCTGTCTGTCTGGATCTCTCTCACACACACACACACACACACACACACACACACACACACACACACACACACACACACAGAGGGCGACCACACACTCTCTCCTTCCTCCCCTCTGAAGGTGTGACGGTGAGCTGCTGGGTCAAAGTCAGGCAGATGGCCCTCGCGGTCGGGATTCAATATCACTGACCGAGACCGTATGACCGAACACACACACACACACACACACACACACACACACACACACACACACACACACACACACACACACACACACACACACACACACACTCACCAGCATGACCTCTAGACGGTGATCCTTGCCGATAACACAGAAGCAGCCTCACCTACCTATCTTTTTTTTCTTCTCATTGATACTTAAATTCCACTAAAGAAAACATATTCCTGAGGACTTAAAAAACTGGTAAAAATAAACAGTGTATGGGGATGTATTTGTAATTTTGGATTGGAGAAATATTCGTTTTTCTGTCTGATACAATATATTTCCACCAATATAATCAGACTGTGAAGCTACACAGTAGTTGGCAGGGCCTATTAACAGTGGGTATGGTATTTACCCATAATTTGGCCTTTGCTACTTGATTTAGAGCCATAATTACCTTATTTTATTCTTATTATTTTTACTGTATGCGTATTGGGTGTTTTATAATTTGCTAGAGAGCCACGTTAAAGAAACATTTCCCTTTCACTCAGGTTTTTACTGATTAATGTAAAATAAGATTACCTAAACTGTACAGAATGTCATTCAAAATGATGAAAACTATGATGAAATGCACATGTCAAACCAAATCTGTTTGTGTCATGATTCGAGTGTCTTTGTACAACGGTTCGTATCATATCTTATGAAAAGTTATGCACAAATCCTTGTAAGGTATGTTAGGCAACACGAGCGATCAGTGCGCCTGCACAGACCCTGCAGTGCAGAACCTGTTTAGGGAACAAAAGTACTTTATTACTAAGGTTTCAGAAAAGACCGCAGTTTGGGTTGAAATAAGTATGTTATGTAACTTACATTAGTTAGTTAAGTATGTAAGTTACTTATCAAAAGTAAGTTCAAATTGGTAAACATTGACTTCAAAAGGGTCACAAATGGCAGTCTCCTGGGTGAAAGTCCTGTGTTTGTTTAGTCTCGCATTGACAGCTCTTATCTCCACAGCGCTGTGGAGTAAGGTCTGGCTACACCACACATACAGTACATTCTGGGATAGGAGAAAATAACATAAATAAATAAATAATTTTCGGAGCACTTGAATTTGTTTTTTGCATTTCTTTAAACCAATCACAAATGGTCTTGGGCGGCGCTAAGCTCCGGATGCGGTGACGGTGGCTCTCCAAAATAGTCTCGGAGAGGAACTTGTTTTGGTGGAACATTTTTACGCCGCAAAAGAAAACGCCACATACAATATAAAATAAGGTTAACTGTTCACACAATACAGGAACTATTTAAATTAGCTGGATACATGGTTAAACCTCATTGGCTTTTACCAGTGTATCACTATGTGTACTTCGTCCACAGCAATCTCACCAATTGGTCGGAAATCTTAAGAGTGCTCATAATATGCTAATTTTCAGGTTCATAATTGTATTTAGATGTTATATCAGAATAGGTTTACATGGTTTCATTTTCAAAAAACACCATATTTTTGTTGGTGCAGCTCCTCTTTTCACCCTGTGTTGAGCTCTCTGTTTTAGCTACAGAGTGAGACATCTCACTTCTATTCCATCTTTGTTGGGAGTCACACATGTGCAGAAGCTAGGTAAGGACTACTAGCCAGTCAGAAGCAGAGTATGAGGGCATGTCCTGACAGTACCTTGGTAAGGACTACTAGCCAGTCAGAAGCAGAGTATGAGGGCGTGCCCTGACAGTACCTAGGTAAGGACTACTAGCCAGTCAGAAGCAGAGTATGAGGGCGTGCCCTGACAGTACCTAGGTAAGGACTACTAGCCAGTCAGAAGCAGAGTATGAGGGCGTGCCCTGACAGTACCTAGGTAAGGACTACTAGCCAGTCAGAAGCAGAGTATGAGGGCGTGCCATGCTAGCAGCTAGGTGAGCATTATAACGTGTGTTCCAAAGTGACCACGTTGGTCTCTGAAGTAAAGGCTGGACTACAATAGAGCTGTTTGGAGCAGTTGGTGAACAGTGTTTTCTGTTGGAGATGGTAAGTCCCTTTGGGGGGGACTTTGGGCTTTTTCACTTTGTAAACCGATTACATGCGCAAAAAAGATAAATAACACAATAAAGGAAAGGGAAAAAGCCAAAAAGCATAATATGAGCACTTTAACAATCATTCCCCGAACGAACCAAGCAGGCCTGCCTTGATGCACAATCTAAATTTTCTTCAAAACTTGCCATTTTTAGCGTGTAGCTTGCTAGCTCGGAGGTTGTTGTTGATTCCTGTAGTGAAGGGATCTTGAGAACAGCAACGCACAGAGAGCGGAAAGGGGCAAAGCCACGCGCAGAATGTCAGGCTTTATCCTGAAAATGTTCTTCTGCTGATCCAGACTAGTGTTTGTTGGACCCATCCCTCCCTACGTGGACTTTGTTGCTCTTTATACTGTACTATGTCGCCGGACTTCCTCCTTGAGGCAGCTCTGCACGTCCTGGCCCACTGTTACGTGGGTTATAAATATGAAGTGAATAGTGTATTACTTTAGCACAAACAGGGAACGAGAACATCCTGCATGATTTTACAGTGTGTTCCCCACACTTTTGGAGACAAGTTTGTCAGTGGTGTATTTTTCTTATGGGTTATGGATCAGCAGGCAACAATACTTTCTATCTTTTCAAAAAGCTTCCTATAAAGATAGTGACATCAGAGACCTAAAAGGTGGCACACCTGGTAGATATATATATATATACGTATGAGCTTGAAAGAGCCAACCTGCCTCTTATCCTTGCTTGCTTCTGAAATATCAGTGAAACTCCTGGTTTCCTAGGATGTGTAGTCTTGAATGTGCATCAAACAGATACAAATAAAAAGCAAACTTCAGGTGGGTTTACCCTCTTCCAATATCCCTGCTCACAACTGTACACACACACACACACACACACACACACACACACACACACACACACACACACACACACACACACACACACACACACACACACACACACACACACACACACACACAGACACTTGACACATTACAAACACACCCTCTGCTTCAACACATCACTCTGACAAACCCCTTGATACAGATAAAGTGTGACTTTGCTTCTCACTCTTCATTCGGCAAACAAACGACTATAAATCAAATTGTCCTTTACAATATCCCTCGTCTTGGCAGCGCTCGGCGCACAGTTAGCCTACATTATCCCCACTTCATTTAGCTCGGTAAACAATTAACCCAGCGCGGGCGCGTGAGCAGAATGATTGAGGGATTTGGCATTAGCTATGCTGCGTCGTGTCTCCACACTAACTACCCTAAGTGTTTAACATAGTTAGCCTGCATTTAAAGCCGCCACCCCCACCCCCCCGTTTCTTTTCCATCCCCTCCTCCCTCCGCCGAATCAATATGCCTAAACGCCGCCGCCGCCGCCAACTCGGATAGAAAAGAGGGGTTAGGGAAGTTAATTTGAAACAAGCGATTAATATTTCTTTCGTTAAATAAGAGCGCACACACACACACACACACAGACACACACACACACACGACAGTTGGCGCATCGATGAGGTTTGCCTTCCTTCAGCCCTGTTTGCGATAGCATTTGGGTTTCACTACAGCAATTACAGCCTTTAATTGAATTGATTTCGATAATGAGCCTCCGTAATGACACTGCTGTGGGAATGGTTGTGTGTACATGCGTGTGTGTGTGTGTGTGTGTGTGTGTGTGTGTGTGTGTGTGTGTGTGTGTGTGTGTGTGTGTGTGTGTGTGTGTGTCTGGAGTTTGCAATGAATGAGCATGAATGTTATTTTTTTTGACTTAAATGATCTGTGGGGAGGCGAGCAGGATTTAAAGATGAAACACAAAAAGCACGATCAAAACAGCTGTCTATACTGGTCAGCCGTCTGCACTCAGCACATTCACAAAACCACTTGTCCGAGGCCTAACCTTTTTCAGCTTGTTGCATAATATCCTTCAGGCTATAACACATGAATGTTTGATGACACACGGCTTAGTACATGATAAATTTAATACCCCTACACTACCGTATTTCCGCCATTTTAGGCTAAGCACCACCCCGACAACTACTTCCCCGGGTCCTCGGGCGGTAAGGTTTTCACGAGAAAATTAAAAGGTGCTGCAGAGTCAATCAGCTGGTCTACCAGTCAGTAGGAGTTACCTCATTTTCTTTATTTATTTATTTTCCTGCCATGCGGCCTGTCTGCCTTCTAAGCGCTGCGTGGAGAGTTATTGTGATGGA